>NC_057808.1:221729324-221761563 GCF_018294505.1 Triticum aestivum
CTTCAAATAACTAATGCGTTGGCCTTGTCATGCTGCAGGGGTTGGGACCACCATCATAGTGTCCGCCGGCCCAACTCCGTCCTTGGAGTTCTTTGCCGGCAAAACTTCCCGGGGTTTGTCACGTTGCCTGGTGAGGGTCGGCTTCCAGAGCTTGGGTTGAGCTGGGAGCACTACGTGGCTGCCCCGGCCCCGCCGGATGTCATTATCGACGGTGTCGTGTGCGACACGAGGGCAGACATGGTGATCAGGACGTTCTGGGTAATTTCTCCTTTACACATTTCAAAATCTTCAACTAGCTAGTTATTAATTGTACTAATCAATATTGTCTCATTTGATTGCAGACATTCTACAGGTGTGAGGAGGGATACGAGGAGGAGTGCGCAAATGTTATCGAGAACGTCTGCAAGCGCCTACTCCAGAACTTACGGCACGAGGCTCGGGTGCAGGCTGTTCGAGACTACTACGCCTTGCGTGGTATCAAGAAGACCAAGCCGGCGTGCCGCGATAAGTACATGAAGGTAATTCTTAAGGCCTTCTACTTAAGTTCCTTCATTTAGTAATTCTTAGCCGTAGCGCTCAAGTTTCTATTTGCTAACTTAGGCGCCTCCGAGATGGTGTGCGGATCGGATGGATTGTTGGGAGGTGTTGGTCGATGAGTGGTGCTCACAAGAATGGCTAGCCCTCCACAACCAGGCCAAGGACAAACGTGCCCAAATGGAAGGTGTGCCACACCATCAAGGTAGCTCCAACTTATATCAGTTCGGGCGCAACTGGGTATGTGGTTTGCTTCATGATTCATGCAATTCATTCATCATGCTAGCTTGAGCCCTTTAGTTACTAATTTTCATTGTTTCTCTCTTTCAGGCACGCCACAATAAGGCGGATAAGGTGCCAGAGGTGTACGACCTGTATGCCATGGCCCACACTGGCTCTTACAAGAAAGTCAAGGCTTTCTCTCAGTCTGACCTCGATGATGCAAACAACTTCACCAACATCTCCTCCCACAACAAGCTCGTGAGATATAGAGATGAGGGGAAGGCGAGGAAAGGGGAGGACTTTAACCCGAGCCAGGGTCCCATTGATCCAGAGCTGGTGATGATATCTGGTGGCGGGAGGTCCCATGGCTCCATAGCCATTGGAGATGGACTTATCCGTTGTCCTAGCACTCTCCCAGAGATCAAGGCGCGCCAGTCGAGCTCCGCTCCTGAGATAAGGCCTCGTGAACGGCCAGTGCAACTCGCCATCAAGGTTAGTGATACGTACTCAGCTATCTTTCTCCATTACATTGTGTGTGCTTCCATCAATGATTACAAATGGTCATGTGAGTGGTGTTGCAGGCTGCTATACAGAGTGAGAGAGATAGAACGGAGAAACTTCTGGCGGAGGCGGCGGAGAGGCAGCGGGAGTTGGAGGAGAGGACGACAAAGATGATGGAGGAGGAGAGGGCACGGAATGACATGCAGGCAAGGGCCATGTACGAGCTCCTTGTGGTAAGTTTCTTCTGCAGATTAGCCAAAACATTCATGTAGTGTTTGTCTCATTACTAACTAGTATGACTGAGTCGTCAAAACCAAATGTGCAGTCTGTGTGCGAGAAGACCGGTCAGACCGCTCCGCCGATGCCAGTGATTGCTCCTGGGACCACGGTGAGTTTAATTTGAATGGACATTACTTGCTAGTCTTAACATTTGAGTGTCATAATGCTAATGAGACATTGGAAATGATCTTTGGTGCAGCTTAACTCCAGAAACGCATCGCATGATCCTTCTCCAGCTACCGGCACTAGCCAGCCCGCTCCTACACCTCCCTGATCACGGTAAGTTTCTCTAGTGTTTTGCTTAACAAATGCATAAAGACCTAGACTTAGCTTTATTTCCTCCAATATGCTTACCATAATGACCTAGAGTTAGCTTCTTTTCCTCCAAAATGACTTAATAAGCTTACTGACCTCATAAACCATCCATTTTACCTAAGTTAGCTCCAAAACGATATGTACTTAGCTTACTTATGTCAAAAATTGCATAATTAGCTCATAAACGACCCATTTCACCTAGGTTAACTCATAAACGACCCATTTCACCTAGGTTAGCTCATAAACGACCCATTTCACCTAGGTTAGCTCATAAACGACCCATTTCACCTAGGTTAGCTCATAAATGACTTATTTTACCTAAGTTAGCTCAAAAAGATCCATTTCAACTAAATTAGCTCATAAGTGATCCATTTCACCTAAGTTAGCTCAAAAACGATCCATTTCAACTAAATTAGCTCAAAAATGATCCATTTCAACAAAGTTAGCTCAAAAACGATCCATTTCAACTAAGTTAGCTCAAAAACGATCCATTTGACCTAAGTGAGCTAAAAAAGATCCATTTCACCTTACTTACCTCAAAAACGATCCATTTCAACTAAGTTAGCTCAAAAACGATCCATTTCAACTAGGTTAGCTCCAAAATGACCCATTTCACCTTACTTAGCTCAAAAACGATGCCCTTCACCTTAGTTAGCTCATAAATGACCCATTTCAACTAAGTTAGCTCATAAATGATCCATTTCAACTAAGTTAGCTCATAAACAACCCATTTCAACTTAGTTAGCTCATATATGATCCATTTCACCTAAGTTAGCTCATAAATGACATATACTTCTTGTTCTAGTCTTCTTCTTGTTCTAGTCACCTATTTCTAACTTTCTTATTTACCATTTTGCAGATTTCATTCACTTGATGGAAGCTAGCTTGCTATGATGGAGTGCCTTTGATGAAACTTTGCATTGTATCTAGCTTGCTATCTTCATGACACTTTGCATTGTAATATATATATGGATGGAACAATGTGTATGGATGGAACTTCCTTATGTATGAACAATGTGTATGGATGAAACTGATGTGATATGTGATATGTGCTGGATATGTGATATGTGATATGTGCTGGATATGTGATATGTGATATGTGCTAGATATGTGTTGGATATGTGCTGGATATGAAACTTATATATGTGATATGTGCTGCAAATTGTGGGATTTAATAAAAAACAGAAAAAACAGACAATATGCAGGCTCTTTGCCGTGTGCCACCGACGGCAAAGAGCCTTTGCCGTCTGCCGCGGACGGCAAAGAAGCCACGTGGCAGCCAACTGTGCTTCCTGGGAGCTGACCCATTTGGTCAGTTTGCCTACAGTGGCAGACGGCAAAGACTTTGCCGTCCGTGGCAGACGGCAAAGAACCTGCACTTTGCCATCAGTGGCAGACGGCAAAGAACCTGCCATCTAGTGACGTGTACATGACATCATAAGGCGGACGGCAAAGACCAAAGGCTCTTTGCCGTCTGCGGCGGACGGCAAAGGTCTGCCGTTAGCCACTTAACGGACTGACAGCGCAATTATTGCCGTCCGCCCTCTTTGCCGTCCGCCGCGGACGGCAAAGAGCCTTTGCCGTCCGCCGCCAGGAAGCAGACGGCAAAGCAGCTGTTTACCGTAGCCTTCTTTGCCGGAGCCTTTTGCCGTCCGCGGCTGACGGCAAAGGTCTTTGCCGTCCGCCTTTCGAGCCTTTGCCGTCCGCCATGGCAGACGGCAAAGTAGCTGTTTCCTGTAGTGTCGGGTGCCACTTATGCCCGAGGGAGATAATGAGTTGGGTAACCACTTGATGACGAAGTGGTGTACCGAGGCAAGTGTGTGTGTTGTTTTCAAAACGGATTGGTTTAAGTTGCGACCGTTATTCCAACCTTACATGCGCAACCACTCTATCCTTATATGGGAAAGGGCATTATTGATTACCAAGGACGATACTAGCTTGGAGCCCGCATTACTAGTGACGGGAGAGTCGTTGTTGCGCTCTCTCGGGATGGGGTCGTGCCAGGTAGGGCGGCCATGACTGTTTTCACAGGGCACCGGACACACCGTTGGTACCCCGTGCTTGTGGTATGTGATGAATATGAGAGCGAGGCTCCACAATTTTAAGATGTGAAATGTTGGGCACGGGGGTTACTACCAATCGAGTGGACTCTATGTTAGTGTCGTCTAGGGAAAGATAGTGAGCGGGTGCTTACCCCGGGTACTTGAGGTACCGCGGATCGTGGATGACACGGAAGTTCCCCGGATCTTGTGGGTAAAGTGTGCAACGTCTGCAGAGTGTAAAACTATTTGAATAGCCGTGTCCATGGTCAAGGACAGTTGGGTAACCGCTCTTGGGCTACGTCCACATGTTTACAAACCAGTGTGTGTTTGGATAAGTGGGAAGAACTGCTTGGGTCAAGTCAAAGGACTTGACATGATTGAGTTGGGTTGATGCCGACTCCATTTATGTTGATATCTGTAACCACTCCCTATGGTTACTTGAATTCATATGATGCATGTTCTACCGGTTGTTCAAGCCATTCAACCAAGCATACAGGGATGGAAAGCCATCTTTTTGGAGGAGCTCAATCTGCTTAGGTTTAGAATAAAGAAGAGCTATGCTAGAGCTTTCTGTCTCTGGCTTGACAGCCTTGTCTTGTAATTTAGTAGCTACTAGTTTTTTTACTTCTTTGCTTTTGGCTTATCTCAAGCCTCTTTGTACTACTAGACCTCTCTTTTTTGAAATAATATAAAAATTGCAGTGGGGGTTTTCCCTACTGTGTATAGTCAAAAAATTGGTACCCCTTCTTCGTTGATTACTTTTGCTGCGGGCTCTGTCCCCCTTTCTCCGATTTCTTCAACGATGTCATGCACACCTATGGCTTCCACCTTCTGAATTTTACTCCAAATGTCGTGGCGTGCATGGCCTTTTTCGCCCATCTCTGCGAGGGCTTCGCCGGAGTGCATCTCAGCATGGCGCTCTTCCGCCACTACTTTTATCCTCGGATCCAAAAGGGGGGCGCCATTTCCGGTTGTGTCGCCTGGATTCCAAGGAGCCAGGAGAAGGGGACATATCCGGAGGGCGCCCAAAAGGAGAGGTGGGAGGAGTGGCGGGGCCGCTGGTGCTGGATTGAGGAGGACCCACAGGAATTTTGCTGGGTCCGCCAGGCGCCGCCGGTTCGTAGAGATGATTGGGGCGAGGTCGACGCCAAGGATGAGAAGCTCACGATCGCCACCACCAGGATCCATCGCCTCACTGTGGCCGGGCTCACCCTTGAGATGATTGGGGCAGATTTCATCCGCCGCCGAATCGCTCCACTGCATAACAAGGGGAGGCCGGCCTAGCTTTTCAGGAACGCGACTGACATCATGAGGCTTCGCCCTGGCTTGAACCACAAATTCATGGTGATGAGGCACACCCACCTTTGTGAGAGGATTTTTCAGCTCGACGTGTACCACGACGGCAGGGCCGAGAGGTCCGGCAAGGCCGCGAAGGCCGGCAAGGTCGTCAAGGGGCCCTTGTTTGGGCTGCCGGCGGGAGTGGTCCCGCTAAGCAACAACTCTCGTCAGGCCGACATCATCGCCAAGATGTCGGACTTCAACGTGCACGGCCTTGACCCAAGTTGGGCCGAGCCGGAGGCGGAGCAGGTGCAGGAGTTCTTTGACAAGCTGTCGGAGAAGTACGTCCATGCCAAGCCATTGCTCATCTAGGACACCACCCAAGTGGAGCTGGACAACATCGCTGCCAGGGCGGCGGAGGCGGAGCTCGCCAAGGAGGCTGGTAGCACCGGCCACGTGGAGGACGAGGCCGAGGCTGCCGCGGAGGAGAAGGAGCTTGTTGGGTGGGCGGAGTATGTTGGGGAGGCCAGCAGCACCGACACCAGGGCCCCTCTCATTGAAGACGTGGTCGACGAGTCGACCGAGGAGGAGGCCGAAGCTGACGACCCTCCAGCCTTGGAGAGAAGGCGTGTCCTGCGGCGGGCCACCTCTGGCGAGCCGGTCCGGCCCGGCAGGACCGAGCAGCGGCAAGAGATCCAGGGGGAGTCCATGCGCCTGACGAGGGCCACTGCAGCGAAGAAGGTGGTGAAGGCCGCGGTGGCGAAGAGGAAAGCAACTGCCTCTTCTTCGTCCAAGCGTCCTCGGACTCCGCCGCTTCCCCACCTCCCGCGAATGTCGACACGGAGGTCGTCTTCGACCTTGGGTCTCTCAGCCCGAGGAGGATGAGGAAGGCAACGGAAGAGGAGGAGGAGGATGAGTAAGTATCTTGTCTTTTGTCATCTCCGTCCCCTCAGACCGTGCCGCTTTTATTGACTTGTCTTCATCTTTGCAGGGAGGGGGAGACGCTGGCCCAGAGGGTGGCGAAGAGGGCCAAGGCCTTGACGGGTGGCCAGCCCCCGGCGGGCACCTCGAGTACGCCGCTGGTGGTGGAGAGCAGCCCGAACAGCAGCCCCCGGCGCAGCCCCCAGCATGCGTTCATCACTCGCTTCCTATCAACGTGTGTCGGGGTACGATCTCTTGGTGCTGACCTTGCCGTGGTTGCAGGAGGAGGACAGCAGCAGGAGGAGCCACTAAGGGCTGCCCCCAACACGCCGCCCCCATCAACCATGCCGCCCCGAGGGCGTCCCCGGCAAGGGCGCCAAGCACCGAGCCCATGCGCATGGAGGAGGAGGAGGAGGAGAACCCGGGCGCCGGCGGCTCCGTCCCGGCACTGAATGTTGGTGGGCAGGGGGCCACTTCTTCCCAGCCTGGCACGGGTGAGTTATTTACCTTCTGCCCCTGCTCGTTCTTCTTCTTTTGAATTTTGGTTCGGATCTGCCTCATCCTCCTTCTTGGCATCTAGGCGCTCCCTCGGCGGACCAGGAGAACATCGATACTGTCATCGAGGAGGTCGCCAGGGATGCTGAGGCTGAGGCCAACAAGATCGCCGCCGAGGAGGCTGCCAAGGGTGCTGCTGAGGGTGCCGCCAAGGAGCCGGCCGGGGAGACCGGCAAGGCCGCTGCCGAGGAGGGGGCGGTTGACGACCAACCTTCCTCCTCCACTGCCTCTAGCTTGGGCAGGTACCTGAAGGTGAGCGACGACCTGTTCGTCCACCTCCCAGGAGCGGCGAGCACCGGGGCGCCCACCGAGGGGGAGGTGTTCGATGACGAGGTGCTCGCCGCCGCTGGGCTTGAGGTTGTTGACGAACCGAGCGCCGGTGGCGGCGGTTCCCAGGAAGAGCGGCTCCTCCAGGCCATGAGCGCCAACTTCCAGAAGCTCGAGGCGCTTCACCGCGCCCGCCTGGACAAGGCCAAGTCCAGGATGGCGGTGGTGGACAAGGCGGAGGCGGACCTCAAGGAGCGCGTCGCCGAGACGCAGGCTTGGTTCCGCGAGGCCCACAAGGAACTGAAGGCCGCCCAGGATGTGCTAGCTGAGCGCAAGCTGGAGCTTGTCATGAAGCAGGCCGACATCAAGAAGGCCCAGGAGCTGGCGAAGGAGTAGGCCGCCAAGGACGAGGCCGCTCGGCACCAGCACTAGACCGAGCTAAACTCCCAGGAGGAGGACCTTGCCGCTCGTGAGGAGAAGCTCGCCGCAACACTCCGCGGCAAGGATGAGGAGGTGGAGAAGCTTGTCGTGCAGCAGACCCAAGAGCTGGAGCAGAGGCACGAGGAGGCACTCAATGCTCAGGCCCAGGTCCAGGGCGGTAAGGTGAAGGAGCTGGAGGTGGAGCGGGATGGGCTGAAGGACCAGGTCCTGAAGCTGACCAAGGAGAAGGACACGCTCAACGGTGCTCTGGTTGAGGCGCATGCCGCAGTCCTCGGCAAGGCTGAGCAGCTCTCCAAGGCCAATGACTCCATCAAAGACCTGAAGCGGAAGCTGGAGGGTCTTGAGGGGACGCTTTCGGAGGTCAAGACCCGGGAGGAGACCCTGACCAAAGCCCTGGAGGACGAGAAGCAGCTGCGGAAGAACGACGCCGCCAACCACGAGGATTTCGTGAAGGGCGAGAACCTCTGGCTCAGCCGCCGTCGCCAACAGCACCACCACGCAGCTGGCTACCATGGGGATGTCGAATGTGAGGTACGCCCCGGAGCCGAACTTGAGTCCCAACTACAACCTGAACCTGTTCTTCGAGAGGGTTATTGGAGCCCTGGAGCAGCTCCGCTCCAACCGGGCGGCCTCTCTGGCCAATGAGGCCCGGAGGCTCTACCGGGGTGTCATGACCAAGGTCCTTACCAAGGTGGCGGACTAGAACCCCAACCTCGACTTCGACGCCGCGCTGGAGAGCTTGCCGGAGGATGCGGACCTCGCGGCGCTCGAAGAGCGTATTGAGCCCATCATCAGCCGTGTCAATGGAGTTCGGAGGGTAGAGGGCCAGCGCCGGGATTAGGCACCCCGTTTCTCATCGCCGCTGCAGGTTCATGACCAAGACAATTTTTATCTTTAGTTAGAACCGTAGCAACAATTGATGTAATATAACTCTGCAGCACTTTAATATCATGCATGCTATCTTCCCGCTAGATCTTCCTTTGTATGTTCGTACCCTACGCTTGTTGAGATAAGGATGCGGGCGCGTAAACCCATGCCGTGGTGCTTTAAGGACGGATCCTTAGCACCCTGCCGGAAGGGCTTTTGCTGCCGGGCAAGCCGCCTTGCCGCCGCCACCACGGTCGCTTGAACTGTTGAGCGGACTCGAAGCAGGACAAGAGCGCAGCCGGCAACGGGCAGGCCACCTTGCCGCCGCCGCCGCCGCCGCATGAACTGTCGAGCGGGCTCGAGACAGAAACAAGGGCGTTGCCAATAGCGGAAGGGTCCCATCGCGTGCAGGTTTCCCGTACAAAGAACGAGATCTCTCAGGGAGGACAACCTTATATAAGTGAAAATAACCAAGATTTCGCGTGACTTAGCTTTTCTGCCACCGCATGAGCGTTCAATATATCCGCCGATGACGCCGCTTGCTCGGTCGTCTTCTTCCTTGGAGCTATGGCGATGAAGAACTGCTAAACTAACTACTAGACCAGAGTTTCACAACTGCGCCCCCTACCTGGCACGCCAAAGATGTCGGTGGAAACGACACCTATGGAATCACTGGGATCCCTTCTACGGTTGGCGGGCGCGGGGTTGTACAAAGAGCAGGTCTAGGAGCCAGCACACAGGTCGTTTACCCAGGTTCGGGCCGCGAAGATGCGTAAAACCCTAGTCCTGCTTTGGTGTATATTTGAGTGTTCTTGAGCTCTCGAACTAGCTATGGTGCGTGCGTAGTCAAAAAGATCCGAATCCTTCTCCTGGACGCCTCGGGCCTCCTTTTATAGTCAAAAGGGGTCACCACAGTGGCACACAGGAGGTGGAAAGGTATACAGTGTACAAGCTTATCGCCTGTCATTACGGGACAAGGCACATTAAATGCCCCCCTTAGGTGCCCCGCTGCTTTATTGGGGATGGCAACGAGGCCCGTCCCGTCCGTCGCCGCTCCGCCTCGCCCCGACACGCGTCCAGGCCAACGAGGCATGCAGCGCCACGTAGGCTGACAGGCTGCTGAGATGGCGTGGTGGTAGGGTCTTCACGAAGGTCTGCATGCCACCAAGTAGGTGTCTGCTGAGTTGGCCTCGCGGTATGGGAACGGCGGTGTAGTCTTGGCAGACACGGGCCTGGCTGCGGCCCCGCGGGTGTCCTCGGCAAGGGTCTTGCCGGGGCCCTGGCAAGTGGTCTTGCCATGGCGTCGCGGTCGTCCCCGGCAAGTATCCTGCCGGGGGTCTCGTGGATCTCCTCGGCCAGGATCTCACCGAGGATTGTCGTCTTCTGGTCCTCATCTGATCTTCTGTGTTTATGATCTTGACAAAGATCTGCATGCCACCACGGAGATGCCTCCTGAGCCTTGGTTCCAATGTGGTTGTTGGCATCTGGAACCCTTGGGCTCAAGGGTGGCGCGCCCTGCTGGCGTTGGGCAAGTTGCCCCGGCAAGACTCTTGCCGGGGCTGCGGAGGCCGCCCCGGCAAGGGTCTCGCTGGGGGAGTCCACCTCGCCCTCTTGCTCTTTGCGTTTCTTGTCTTGGCGTTGCTTTGCCTGTCTCATACCTTCCTCTGCCCTACTTAGTGTGGCCGCGGGCGCGGCTCTGACTGCCCGTGCACAAGTAGAGGGGTACAAAAAGGGCCCCTACTTTTGTACACCGACACCTCGTCAAAGATGTAATCCATGAAGGGGTCGACATCGAAGCTTTGGTTCCTTGGCATGCTTGGAATAATTAATGGGAGATGGGTGTGGACTAGATCTGCACACAGTGTCGCTACGGTGCGTTGCCGCCTGGGTCATATAGAGCTAGCCACTAGCTGGTGGCGGGAAACCGATGAGGGAAGAGGCAGGAAGCATTGGCATGGATTGCGGGACACATGTGCATAACACCATTACTTTCTGCACTGGGCGTCTGTGTTGGTAGGTACAAGGTGGTATATGCATCCGCCAGCTTGTGGATTGCTATTCCCTACATGTTCAACTACTATATGCATATGGTTGCTCGCTGTTGAGGCGGCCGCGGTGCGCTCTGCTCGTGTCCTTCTGCTCACCATGAGGCGTCCACGACGCGCTCTGCTCATATCCCTCCGCGTGCTCTGCTCGCCATTGAGGCGGCCGCGGAAGGCTCTGCCAGTGGTTGGGGCTGGCGCACGATCATGTTGGGGGCCCCAAATGCATGCGGTTGCGCTGCACGCGTCACCATGATGCAGTTACGTGCGGCACGATGGAGTTACGCGCTGCAAAAACTGCCATCCGGGCGTGCCGATATTACAGGCCGTGTGACTTCCCCATTAATTCCCACAACCATTATAACCTTAGTCTCTTCAACCTTTCGATCGCGCCCCACAACACAATAAGCACACCCATGATGACACATACAGAGAGGATATCTAGCGGTGCTCCAATGGAGTTCGGCATGCATCGTGTGGAAACCCACGTGAGGGAGAAGGACCTCTCGGTGGTGTACACCATTGACCCGATCGTCGTGGGGGACTCCATCAACATCATGGAGCAGTTCCTTGCCGAGGTTGACAAGTACAAAGTGGTCAGCATTAGCCTCTAGTACACCAATAGCCATCCCGGGAAAGATCAGAAGGTTGTCGTCGCCCAGTTGTGCGTGCGTCATCACGTCTTCATCTACCACTACTGCCTGGCCATGATACATCTCCGTCGTATCTATAGTTTTTTATTGTCCCATGCCAATATTATACAACTTTCATATACTTTTGGCAACATTTTATATTATTTTTGGGATTAGAAAATTGATCCAGTGCCCAGTGCTAGTTCCTGTTTGTTGCATGTTTTTTTGTTTCACAGAATATCCATACCAAATGAAGTACAAACACGATAAAAAATTACGGAGAATTATTTTGGAATATATGTGATTTTGAGAGGTGGAATCAATGCAAACGGAGGCCCACGTCCACCACTAACCACCAAGGGGCGCCTGCCCCCCACCCCACCCCGGCGCGCGCGGTGGTGCCTAGTGGGCACCCCGTAAGTCGGTTGGGGCTCTTCTTCGGGCTCAAGGAAGCTTTTATCAGGAAAATAATCGTGTTAAAATTTCAGCGCAATCGGAGTTACGGATCTCCAGATATTTAAGAAACGGTGAAAGGCCAGAAAACAGGAACACGAAACAGAAGAGAACAGAGAGATAGATCCATTCTAGGAGGGGCTCCCGCCCCTCCACCACCATGGAGGCCATGGACCATAGGGGAAACTCTCCTCCCATCTAGGGGGGGGGGCAAGGCAGAAGAAGAAGGAGGGGGCTCTCTCCCCCTCTCTCCCGGTGGTGCTGGAGTGCCGCCGGGGCAAGGATCGTGACGGCGATCTACATCAACAATCTTGCTACCGTCAACACCAACTTTCTCCCCCTCTATGCAGCGGTGTAACCTCTCTATTCCCGCTGGAATTCTCTACTTAAACATGGTGCTCAACACTATATATTATTATCCAATGATATGTGGTTATCCTATGATGTTTGAGTAGATCTGTTTTGTCCCATGGGTTGATTGATGATCATGATTGGTTTGAGTTGTATATTTTATTTTGGTGTGATCTGCTAACCCACAAGTATAGGGGTCGCAACAGTTTTCGAGGGTAGAGTATTCAACCCAAATTTATTGATTCGATACAAGGGGAGCCAAATAATATTTGCAAGTATTAGCAGTTGAATTGTCAATTCAACCACACCTGGAGATTTAATATCCACAACAAAGTGATCAGTAGCATAGTAGTATGATAGTTTCATAGTAGTGGTAACAGTAGCAGTGGTAATGGTAACAGCACTAATAGTTTTGTAGCAGTTGTAACAGTACCTATAGCAATAGTAACTTAGCAAGAGAAACATGTGGAAAACTCGTAGGCATTGGATCGGTGAATTCATTGGATGATATTCATCATATAACAGTCATAACCTAGGGTGACACAGAACTAGCTCCAGTTTGTAAATATAATGTAGGCATGTATTCCGTAAATAGCCATACGTGCTTATGGAAAAGAACTTGCATGTCATCTTTTGTCCTATCCTCATGTGGCAGCGGGGTCCATAAGGAAACTAAGGGACATTAAGGCCTCCTTTTAATAGACCGGAACAAAGCATTAACACATAGTGAATACATGAACTCCTCAAACTGCGGTTATCACCAGAAAGTATCCCAATTACTGTCACCCTGGGGTTTACGGATCGTAACACGTAATAGGTGCATATGAATTGCAAGATCGGATCTAGAACATAGATATAATGGTGAAAACATAAACGGTTTAGATATGAAATCATGGCACTTGGGCCCTAGTGACAAACATTAAGCATAGCAAAGTCATAGCAACATCAATCTCAGAACATAATGGATACTAGGGATCAAGCCCTAACAAAACTAACTCGATTACATGATGAATCTCACCCAACTCCTCACCGACCAGCGAGCCTACAAAGGAATTACTCACTCCCAGTGGGGAGCATCATGGAATTGGTGATGAAGGAGGGTTGGTGATGACGAAGACCGAAGATCCCCCTCTCCGGAGCCCCGAACAGGCTCCATAGCTGGCCTCCCGATGAAGAACAGGAGGGGGCAGCGGCTACATGTCGTAAAACATGATGAAACTTCCTCTCCTATTTTTTCTGCAAAAATAGGATTTTATAGCACTGGACTTAGGGTCAGGGAGCCCCGAGGGCCCCACTGATACGTCTCCGACGTATCTATAATTTATGAAGTATTCATACCATGTTTACCACAATTTTATATGATTTTGGTATGATTTGATTAGAACTAACCCGAACTGACGCTGTTTTCAGCAGAACTACCGTGGTGTCATTTTTTGTGCAGAAATAGAAGTTCTTGGAATTGGCTGAAAATTTATGGTGATTTTTTAAGGACCAAAAGAGACCCCCGAAGCACAAGAGTTGGGCCAGAAGAATCCCGAGGCGACGACAAGGTAGGGGGGCGTGCCCTACCCCCCCGAGGGTGCTCCTACCTTGCCGTCGTGGACCCCCTTGACGTGAGACCGACGCCAGAAATTCCGATAAATACCAAAAACCCCAGAAAGAAACCTAGATCGGGAGTTCCGCCGCCGCAAGCCTCTGCAGCCGCAAAAATCAATCTAGGCCCTCTTCGGCACCCTGCCGGAGGGAGCCATCATCATCGGAGGCCATGGAGGAGGATCTCGGAGGGGGCCATCATCACCATGGAGGCCAAGGACCAGAAGGAGAACCTCTCCCCATCTAGGGAGGATGCCATGGAGGAGGAAGCACAAGGGGGAGACTCTGTTCCCCTCTCTCTCGGTGGCGCCGGAGTGCCACCGGGGGAACCATCACCGCGGTGATCGTCTTCATCAACATCACCATCTTCATCACCTTCCTCATCTCTTTTACACAGTCCACTCTCCCGCGCCCCGCTGTAATCCCCTACTTGAACATGGTGCTTTATGCCACATATTATGATCCAATGATGTGTTGCCATAATATGATGTTCTGAGTAGATTTCTTTTGTCTTTGGGTTGATGGATGATCTAGATTGGTTTGAGTTGTATGTTTTATTTTGGTGATGTCCTATGGTGCCTTCTGTGCCATGCACACGTGAAGGATTCCCGATGTAGGGTGTTGCAATACGTTCATGATTCGCTTATAGCGTGTTGCTAGAGCGATAGAATCTTAAACCCGAGTAAGGGGGTTGTTGTGTATGGGATAAAGGGGACTTGATACTTTAATGCTATGGTTGGGTTTAACCTTAATGATCTTTAGTAGTTGCGGATGCTTGCTAGAGTTCCAATCATAAGTGCATATGATCCAAGAAGAGGAAGTATGTTAGCTTGCCTCTCCCTCATATAAAATTGCAATAATGACCACCGATCTTGTTAACAATTCCCTAGGATTATTCCACACACCGATCCATCATTATTCCACACTCGCTATTTATAATATATTCTAACTTTATGTTAACAACACCTATTTTTATATTTTAGTTCTCTGATATCATGCAGAGTTATCCTCTTTATACCCATAACGTAGTTTTATTTCTCGTTTCTAGTTGAAAGCAAATGCTTGGTGTACATAGAGTCGTATCAGTGGCAGAGAGGAGTTGAGAGAATATTGATCTTACCTTTAGCTCCTTATGGGTTCGACACTCCATACTTATCACTTCCACCTTTGGAAATTACTACGATGATTACTTGCACTTAGGGATTATCAC
Organism: Triticum aestivum; assembly: GCF_018294505.1. Lineage (NCBI taxonomy): Eukaryota > Viridiplantae > Streptophyta > Magnoliopsida > Poales > Poaceae > Triticum > Triticum aestivum. The sequence goes on from NC_057808.1 coordinate 221,743,828, forward strand.
CCACCAGGGCGCGCCAGAGGGGGTGGCGCGCCCTGGTGTCTTGTGGGCAGCCCAGTGGGTCTTGGTTCCAGAAATTATTATATACTAGGAAAAGAGCTCGTGCATTGCAACAGGGGAAAAAACCCAAACAACCATAGCCTAATAAGCATGGACAAGACCCCTCACAAGTCCATCTCCTCGATTTTTTAGAATGAATAAACAATTACTCATGGAGTAGTGATGTCTACTACACAACTTGTTCTTGTAGACTCGTGTTGGGCCTCCAAGTGCAGAGTTTTGTAGGACAGTAGCAATTTTCCCTCAAGTGAATGACCTAAGGTTTATCAATCCGTGGGAGGCGTAGGATGAAGGTGGTCTCTCTCGAACAACCCTGCAACCAAATAACAAAGAGTCTCTTGTGTCCCCAACACACCAAATACAATGGTAATTTGTATAGATGCACTAGTTCGGTGAAGAGATGGTGATAAAAGTGTAGTAATGATAGTAGATATGGATTTTTGTAATAGGAACAATAAAGAATAGCAAGGTAGCAATTGATAAAATGGAGCACAAACGGTATTGCAATGCTTGAAAATGAGGCCTAGGGTTTGTACTTTCGCTAGTGCAATCTCTCAACAATGCTAATCTAATTGGATCATATAACTATCCCTCAAAGTGCGATGAAGAATCACTCCAAAGTTCTTATCTAGCGGAGAACATAAGAAGAAATTGTTTGTAGCTATTCTTTCCAATCGATCTATCCAAGAGTTCATACTAAAATAACACCAAGTTATTCTTTCCGATCGATCTATCAAGAGTTCGTACTAAAATAACACTAAGTTATTATTTCCAATCGATCTATCAACAGTTCGTACTAAAATAACACCAAAGAAAAATCAGATTCATAATACTCAATCCGACACAAAGAACCTCAAAGAGTGCCCCAAGATTTCTACCGGAGAAACAAAGACGAGAACATGCATCAACCCCTATGCATAGATTACACTAATGCCACCTCAGGTATCCGCGAGTTGAGTGTCAAAACACATATCAAGTGAATCAATATGATACCCCATTGTCACCACGGGTATTCATAGCAAGACATACATCAAGTGCTCTCAAATCCATAAAAGTATTCAATCCGATAAAATCTCAAAGGGAAAACTAATTCACAACAATATAGAGAGGGGAAAACACCATATGATCCGACTATATTAACAAAGCCCGTGATCCATCAAGATCGTGACATCTCAAGAACACGAGAGAGAGAGAGAGAGAGATTAAACACATAGCTACTGGTACAAACCCTCAGCGTCGAGGGTGGAATAGTCCCTCCTCATCATGGTGGCCGCCGGGATGATGAAGATGGCCACCTGTGATGATTTCCCCCTCCGGCAGGGTGCCGGAGCGGGGTCTAGATTGGTTTTTCGTGGCTACAGAGGCTTGCGGCAGCGGAACTTCTGATTGCTACCTCTCGAGCATGCGTTGGTTTTCCCTTGAAGAGGAAAGGGTGATACGACAAAGTAGCGTAAGTGTTTCTCTCAGTTTTTGAAAACCAAGGTATCAATCCAGTAGGAGACTACACGCAAGTCGCCTAGTACCTGCACAAACAATCAAGAACCTTGCAGCCAACGCGATAAAGGGTTGACAATCCCTTCACGGCCACTTGCAAAAGTGAGATCTGATAAAGATAATAAGATAAATATTTTTGGTATTTTTGTTGTATAGATTGGAAAGTAAAGATTGCAAAATAAACGGCGGCAGAAATAGCAAGTTGATAGGAAAATAATATGATGTAAAATAGACCCGGGGGCCATAGGTTTCACTAGTGGCTTCTCTCAACATAGCATATATTATGGTGGGTGAACAAATTACTGTCGAGCAATTGATAGAAAAGCGCATAGTTATGAGAATATCTAGGCATGATCATGAACATAGGCATCACGTCCGTGACAAGTAGACCGAAACGATTCTGCATCTACTACTATTACTCCACACATCGACCGCTATCCAGCATGCATGTAGAGTATTAAGTTCATAAGAACAGAGTAACGCATTAGGCAAGATGACATGACGTAGAGGGATAAACTCAAGCAATATGATATAAACCCCATATTTTTATCCTCGATGGCAACTACAATACGTGTCATTTCCCTTTCTGTCACTGGGATCGAGCACCGCAAGATTGAACCCAAAGCTAAGCACTTCTCCCATTGCAAGAAAGATCAATTTAGTAGGCCAAACCAAACTAATAATTAGAAGAGACTTGCAAAGATATTAGATCATGCATAAAAGAATTCAGAGAAGAATCAAATATTGTTCATAGATAATCTTGATCATAAACCCACAATTCATCGGATCTCGACAAACACACCGCAAAAAGAATTACATCGAATAGATCTCCAAGAAGATCGAGGAGAACTTTGTATTGAGATCCAAAGAGAGAGAAGAAGCCATCTAACTAATAACTATGGACCCAAAGGTCTGTGGTAAACTACTCACACATCATCGGAGAGGCTATGGTGTTGATGTAGAAGCCGTCCGTGATCGAATCCCCCTCCGGTGGAGCGCCGGAAAAGGCCCCAAGATGAGATCTCACGGGTACAGAAGGTTGCGGCGGTGGAAAAGGTGTTTCGTGGCTCTCCCCGATGGTTTCAGGGTATAAGAGTATATATAGGTGAAAGAAGTAGGTCGGTGGAGCTGCGAGGGGCCCACGAGGGTGGGGGCGCGTCCTCCTGCCTCGTGGTTTCCTTGCTGCTTCCTTGACATCCACTCCAAGTCTCCTGGATTGCGTTTGTTCCAAAAAAGATCCTCGCGAAGGTTTCATTCCGTTTGGATTCCGTTTGATATTCCTTTTCTGCGAAACACTGAAATAGGCAAAAAAAACAACAATTTGCACTGGGCCTTTGGTGTAACTCCCATGATGCGGCTATATCTCTCACGTGTCGAGGCAAGACTTAGAGGTATAACCGCATTGTAGGTTTTGTCGCAAAAAGGGTCATCTTCACACAATCCCATGTAATGAACAAGAATGGGATAAAGAGAGTTGGCTTACAATTGCCACTTCACACAATACATACATAAATTCATACATCATTCAAAATACACACATAGACCGACTACGGTCAAATCCAAATGATAAGAAGATAACCCCAAATGCTAGATCCCCGATCGTCCCAACTGGGCACCACTACTGATCATCAGGAAACGAAACATAGTAACGACCAAGTTCCTTGTCGAACTCCCACTTGAGTTCGGTAGCATCACTTGCACTGGTATCCTCGGCACCTGCAACTGTTTTGGTAGAATCTGTGAGTCACGAGGACTCAGCAATCTCACACCCACGAGATCAAGACTATTTAATCTTATAGGTAGGAAAGGTGTAATGAGGTGGAGCTGCAGCAAGCACTAAGCAAATATGGTGGCTAACATACGCAAATAAGAGCGAGAAGAGAAGCAACGCAACGGTCGTGAAGCTAGAAGTGATCAAGAAGTGATCCTGAAACTACTTACGTTCATACATAACCCAAACCGTGTTCACTTCCCGGACTCCGCCGAAAAGAGACCATCACGGCTACACACGCGGATTGATGTATTTTAATTAAGTCAAGTGTCAAGTTCTCTACAACCGGACATTAACAAATTCCCATCTTCCACATAACCGCGGGCACGGCTCTCGAAAGTTTATACCCTGCAGGGGTGTCCCAACTTAGCCCATCACAAGCTCTCATGGTCAACGAAGGATATTCCTTCTCCCGGGAAGACCCGATCAGGCTCGGAATCCCGGTTACAAGACATTTCGACAATGGTAAAACAAGACCAGCAAAGCCGCCCGATGTGCCGACAAATTCCGATAGGAGTCGCACGTATCTCGTTCTCAGGGCACACCGGATGGGCAAGACATCGGGTTGGCATAGACCCTGGTTGCCCAAGGGGCGCTAGACATCGCCCAGGTTGGACTAACACTCGGAGGAGCACTGGCCCGGGGGTTTAAAATAAAGATGACCCTCGGGCTCGCGAAAACCCAAGGAAAAAAGGCTTAGGTGGAAAATGGTAAAACCAAGGTTGGGCCTTGCTGGAGGAGTTTTATTCAAAGCGAACTGTCAAGGGGGTCCCATAAATCCCCAACCGCGTAAGGAATGCAAAACCAAGGAACATAATACCGATATGACGGAAACTAGGGCGGCAAGAGTGGAACAAAACACCAGGAAAAGGCTGAGCCTTCCACCCTTTACCAAGTATATAGATGCATTAAATTAAATGAGAGATATTGTGATATCCCAACATATCCATGTTCCGACATGGAACCAACTTCAACTTCACCTGCAACTAGCAACGCTATAAGAAGGGCTGAGCAAAAGCGATAACTTAGCCAAACAACGGTTTGGTAGGAAAGGATGGTTAGAGGCTTGACATGGCAATATGGGAGGCATGATAAACAGGTGGTAGATAGCGCAAACATAGCGATAGAGCGAACAACTAGCAAGCAAATATAGAAGTGATATCGAGGGTATGGTCATCTTGCCTGCAAAGTTCTCAGAGTTGCCGAAAGCTTGATCCTCGTTAGCGTACTCAACAGGTTCCTCGTTCACGTACTCGTCTCCCGGCTCTACCCAAAGCAAGAACACAAGCAATGGAACAACAATCAATCACGGTGCAATGCACAAACAACATGATGCAAGGCATGGCAATATGGAATGCAAAAATATAATATGCAATGCCTATGAGTACTCCGGAAGGGAAATATGAACGGGGCATCAACTTGGCAAACCAAGTATGCCGCTGGATAGATGAGGTGATTTCGGTCGAAATCGATATAAAGATCACCGGAAACGAATGCACGGTTTGCAAATGACAAGCAACACAAGTATAATGCAAAACTGCACTTAACAGCAACATAGCACTTTAGATGCCTCATGAAACCGCGCTACAGCACCCAAACATGAAAACCAAATACATGACAGTGAAGTACAGGTGAAGCTCTACAAATCATGAACAGTGAGCTACTGCTACAACTCCCTAGAACAGGTCTCAAACAGCATGGCAAAAATGCAAATGACAACAGTTCTAGCAGACTTGGTGGAAATGACTAGCATGGCAAAAACAGATTCATCATAGCACGTTTGCAAGCATGTTTAACTCAATATAAAGCATGTCATGGCATGTAACACAATCTAGCATGTAGTAGGCATGTGGAAGAGCATGTTCATGTGCAAAACTACCCCCTAGCATATTTGCATAAATATACACATAAAAGACAAAACAGCAACATGATGTATAATGGCATGATCATGAACTTGCTCAAATGCAGAAAATAATGCCACCACTGGATTGGTGGGATTTTTCTACCCAAAAACATACTCCCTCCATTCCAAAATAGATGACTCAACTTTGTACTAAAGTTAGTACAAAGTTGAGTCATCTATTTTGGAACGGAGGGAGTATATAATATGTTTAGGTTGCTGTAGAAAAATCATCACAAATGCTATAAGCAAAATACTGCCCTAAATGGAATAGACAGAAATGGCATTTTCCTTATTTGGAAACGTCCAGAAATGGACTTGCCGAAATGGAAATGGCATCTTTCCAGAATGGAAATTCGCTAGGGTATAAAAGAAAAAAGGAAATGAGGGGGTTTGACAAGTGGGCCTAGGTGCGTGTGTGACTGATCAAAGGGGGCTACCTGTCAGCACCACGAAAGAAATATAAAAGAGAACGCACGCCCCTGGGATTCGAACCCGAGACCTCCTGCTTCAGAGCGCGCTGGAGCAACCAGTCGGGCTATGCATGCGTACATGACCAGGAAGGGGCTCGGCCAGTTTTGAACCACTGGAAGGTCGAGCCTTCATCTCCACCGCACGGGGAAGATGGTGACGGCGCCGGCGGGCAACGACGGCGACCACCGGAGTAGTGGAGCACCGGCGGGGGTGCGGGATTGGGAGGCCGTGCTGCTGTGGCTCGTGCGTGTGCATGCACGCATGTGTGGGTGTGCGCACACATGAACTTGCGTCCATGGTGGCTAGGTGCAGCGAGGCGAAGTGAAGGCGAGCTGCGGCACGAGCACGGGCGGCGGGACGCTGCTCTTCTGCGAGGGTGCGAGCAAGTCGTGGTGCGTGAGGGGATCCAGAGCGGGGAACACTCGGGCACGCTACGGTAGAACAACAACTACATCAAAATTCGGGCTTCTCCGGAGCATCGAGATCATGGCGAAGGCGCGATCCTAGCATCTCCTACGGGGATCATCCTGCGTTGAGAAGGAGGATTGAGGAAGCCGGGTATACCTCCTTACCCTAGGACAAGAAGACGGTGATGGAGACGAGCCTACGGCGACGCGGTCGACCTCTGAGCTTGGTGGGGCTGCTGTCTGCGAAGCAGAGGAAGAAGACGGCCGAGGGAGTCGATCTGGAGGCCTTGTGGTCGCGTGCGTGGAGGAGGGGGACGGAGAGGTACTTGGCGTTCCTCTCCATGGTGGCCGAGGGGTCGGAGGCGCGGCGACGAGCTACTCCGAGCGCAAGCTCAAGCTCGGTCGAAGCATGGTGGGCAGGGCGACGACGTGGCTTGGGCTAGCCTTACCTGGCGGCGGCGAGGGAAGGAGAGGGCCTGGATGGACAGAGGAGAGACCGGGGTAGGGTTTGGACATGCTTTATAGGGTCTAGGGACGCCGGACGGTCGTCAAATCAATCGGGGCGTTGACGTGGACATGTTGGATGTGCTGCCGTATAGGAGGACGAAGCTCCTGTCGCTTGCAGGCTAGGTGGGCAGCGGGAGGCTGGTGCGCTGGGAGGCCGGCCCAGGGGGTGCTGCTGCTGGGCTGCTCTACTGTTGCTATTCTTTTCCCATTTTCTTCAGACAGAAAACAAAAGGAAAAGCACAGGGGGCTTGGGAAGGATTTTGAGGAATATGACAATATTCTCAAGATCCCGAATTTGTGTAGTATTTAATAAAATTGATTTGGGAATTTTTAAAGGTAGAAAAATATTCCACGTTTGAATTAGGTTCAAACTGGAAGCATTTTTGATCCCAACCAAACCAACTCCAATTTAGGTGAAACTTGGCAGAGAGGTGAGTGGCATGATGCTTGAATTGTGAGGAAGAGATGAACATTAAAGGAGGAGTGAAAAATGGCACTGGCAAATAAAAGAAAGAGGAGGAGGGGAGGTGGTGATGAGTGAAGGGGGATGATGATGCTTGGATCCACATAGAACATGCCACAATGCAATGAGCTACACCATGAAGATGCACATGATGACATGAGATGGAATGCATGACATGAACAAAATGCAAAACGAGGGACAAAAACCCAACCACGAAGGAAATATCATATCACATAGCCGGAAATGGCAAGAGTTGGAGTTACAAATATGGAAAGTTACATCCGGGGTGTTACATTTGGTTAATAGGTTAGTCCCAAAAATAATATAAAAAGGTATATTAAAGCCCATTAAACATCCAAAACAGATAATATAATAGCATGGAACAATAAAAAATTATAGATACGTTGGAGACGTATCAAGCATCCCCAAGCTTAATTCCTGCTCGTCCTCGAGTAGGTAAATGATAAAAACAGAATTTTTGATGTGGAATGCTACCTAACATAATTTTCAATATAATTTTCTTTATTGTGGTATGGATGTTCAGATCCGAAAGATTCAAGACAAAAGTTTAATATTAACATAAAAATAATAATACTTCAAGCATACTAACTAAGCAATTATGTCTTCTCAAAATAACATGGCCAAAGAAAGCTTATCCCTACAAAATCATATAGTTTGGCTATGCTTCATTTTCGTGACACAAAAATGCTCTCATCATGCACAACCCCGACGACAAGCCAAGCAATTGTTTCATACTTTAGTAATCTCAAACTTTTTCCAACTTTCACACAATACATGAGCGTGAGCCATGGAAATAGCACTATGGGTGGAATAGAATATAATGATGGGGGTTGTGTGGCGAAGACAAAAAAGGAGAAAGTCTCACATTGACGCGGCTAATCAACGGGCTATGGAGATGCCCATCAATTGATGTCAATGCGAGGAGTAGGGATTGCTATGCAACGGATAGACTAGAGCTATAAATGTATGAAAGCTCATCAAAAGAAACTAAGTGTGTGTGCATCCAACTTGCTTGCTCACGAAGACCTAGGGCATTTGAGGAAGCCCATTGTTGGAATATACAAGCCAAGTTCTATAATGAAAAATTCCCACTAGTATATGAAAGTGACAACATAAGAGACTTTCTATCATGAAGATCATGGTGCTACTTTGAAGCACAAGTGTGGAAAAAAAGGATAGTAGCATTGCCCCTTTTATTTTCTTCTCTTTTTTATTTTTTTGGCCTTTCTTTCTTTTTCTTTGTCTTTTTTGGGGACAATGCTCTATTAATGATGATCATCACACTTCTATTTATTTATAACTCAAAGATTACAACTCGATACTAGAACAAAGTATGACTCTATATAAATGCCTCCGGCGGTGTACCGGGATGGGCAATGAATCAAGAGTGACATGTATGAAATTATGCATGGTGGCTTTGCCACAAATACGATGTCAACTACATGATTATGCAAGGCAATATGACAATGATGAAGCGTGTCATAATAAACGGAACGGTGGAAAGTTGCATGGCAATATATCTCGGAATGGCAATGGAAATGCCATGATAGGTAGGTATGGTGGCTGTTTTGAGGAATATATAAGGAGGTTTATGTGTGATAGAGCGTATCATATCACGGGGGTTGGATGCACCGGCAAAGTTTGCACCAACTCTCAAGGTGAGAAAGGGCAATGCACGGTACCGAAGAGGCTAGCAATGATGGAAAGGTGAGAGTGCGTATAATCCATGGACTCAACATTTGTCATAAAGAACTCACATACTTATTGCAAAAAACTACAAGTCATCAAAAACCAAGCATAACGCGCATGCTCCTAGGGGGTATATTGGTAGGAAAATACCATCGCTCGTCCCCGACCGCCACTCATAAGGAGGACAATCAAAGAAACACCTCATGCTTCAAATTTGTCACACAACGTTTACCATACGTGCATGCTACGGGACTTGCAAACTCTAACACAAGTATTTCTCAAATTAACAACTACTCAACTAGCATGACTCTAATATTACCATCTTCATATCTCAAAATAATCATCAAGTATCAAACTTCTCATAGTATTCAATGCACTATATATGAAAGTTTTTATTGTACCCATCTTGGATGCCTATCATATTAAGACTAATTTTATAGCCAAAGAAAATTACCATGCTGTTCTAAAGGACTCTCAAAATAATATAAGTGAAGCATGAGTGATCAATAATTTCTATAAAATAAAACCACCATCGTGCTCTAAAAGATATAAGTGAGGCACTAGAGCAAAATTATATAGCTCAAAAGATATAAGTGAAGCACATAGAGTATTCTAATAAATTCCGATACATGTGTGTCTCTCCAAAAGGTGTGTACAGCAAGGATGATTGTGGTAAACTAAAAGGCAAAGACTCAAATCGTACAAGACGCTCCAAGCAAAACACATATCATGTGGTGAATAAAAATATAGCCTCAGGTAAAGTTACCGATGGACGAAGACGAAAGAGGGGATGCCATCCGGGGCATCCCCAAGCTTAGGCTTTTGGTTGTCCTTGAATTTTACCTTGGGGTGCCTTGGGCATCCCCAAGCTTAGGCTCTTGCCACTCCTTATTCCAAAATCCATCAAATCTTTACCCAAAAACTTGAAAACTTCACAACACAAAACTCAACAGAAAATCTCATGAGCTCCGTTAGTATAAGAAAAAAATCACCACTTTAAGGTACTGTAGTGAACTCATTCTTTATTTATATTTGTGTTAAACCTACTGTATTCCAACTTCTCTATGGTTCATACCCCCCAATACTAGCCGTAGATTCATTAAAATAAGAAAACAACACACGAAAAACAGAATCTGTCAAAAACAGAACAGTCTGTCGTAATCTGTATCAAACGTATATTTCTGTAACTCCAAAAATTCTGAAATAAATTGGTGGACGTGAGGAGTTTGTCTATTAATCATCTGCAAAACGAATCAACCTAAAATCACTCTCCAGTAAAAACTGGCAGCTAATCTCGTGAGCACTAAAGTTTCTGTTTTTTACAGCAAGATCATAAAGACTTCACCCAAATCTTCCCAAAGGTTCTTCTTGGCACAAACACTAATTTAAAACATAAAAACACATCTAAACAGAGGCTAGATGAATTATTAGTACTAAACAGAAACAAAAGGCAAGAAACAAAAATAAAATTGGGTTGCCTCCCAACAAGCGCTATCTTTTAACGCCCCTAGCTAGGTATAAAAACAAGAATAGATCTAGGTATTATGTTATGCAATCCATAAGTGGCTCTCATAATAGATTCATAAGGTAATTTAATTTTCTTCCTAGGAAAGGGTTTCATGCCTTTCCTTAATGGAAATTGGAATCTAATATTTCCTTCTTTCATATCAATAATTGCACCACTCGTTCTAAGGAAAGGTCTACCAAGAATAATAGGACAAGTAGGATTGCAATCTATATCAAGAACAATGAAATCTACGGGCACATAATTCCTATTTGCAACAATAAGAACATCATTAATCCTTCCCATAGGTTTCTTAATGGTGGAATCTGCAAGATGCAAATTTAAAGAACAATCATCAAATTCACGAAAACCTAACACATCACACAAGGTTTTCAGAATCGTGGAAACACTAGCACCCAAATGACATAAAGCATAGCACTCATGGTCTTTAATTTTAATTTTAATAGTAGGTTCCCACTCATCATAAAGTTTTCTAGGGATAGAAACTTCTAATTCAAGTTTTTCTTCATAAGATTGCATTAAAGCATCAACGATATGTTTGGTAAAAGCTTTATTTTGAGCATAAGCATGAGGAGAATTTAACACGGATTGCAACAAGGAAATACAATCTATCAAAGATCAATTATCATAATTAAATTCCTTGAAATCTAAAATAGTGGGTTCATTGCTATGTAAAGTTTTGACCTCTTCAATCCCACTTTTACCAATTTTTGCATCAAGATCTAAAACTCCGAATCATTGGGACGCCTTTTAACTAAAGTTGACTCATCTCCAGTCCCATCTTTATCAAGATTCATATTGGAAAACAAAGATTTAATAGGGGACACTTCAATTACTTTTAGATCTTCATCATTATTACCTTCTAGCTCTTCCGGTTTGGCAGCCATCTTATTAACTAAGGTGGCCTGCTTATCCGAAATTTGGGCTATTAAGTTTTCAAGATGAGCGAACTGAGATTTCAAACCATAAAATTCCTTAGACATATCATCGAGCTCTTTATTCATGTACTCCATAAAACTTTTTTGTTCTTTAAGCTCATTTCTGAAGAAATTATTATGCTCAAATTGCAAGGACGTAAACCGTTTAATGTTGTTTTAAATTTCTTCCAACCTTCTAAGGTGAGGATCAACGCTTTTTGGCAGAGCCATCGTGACAAACAATCAATCCAACACACAAGCAAACAAGAAGCAAGCGAAAAGAGACGGACGGAAAAAGATGGCGAATAAAAATGGCAAGGGTGAAGTGGGGGAGAGGAAAACGAGAGGCAAATGACAAATAATGTAATGTGAGGGAGAAGAGTTTGTGATGGGTACTTGGTATGTCTTGACTTGTGCGTAGATCTCCCCGGCAACGGCGCCAGAAATCCTTCTTGCTACCTCTTGAGCATGCGTTGGTTTTCCCTTGAAGAGGAAAGGGTGATGCAGCAAAGTAGCGTAAGTATTTACCTCAGTTTTTGAGAACCAAGGTATCAATCCAGTAGGAGACTACATGCAAGTCGCCTAGTACCTGCACAAACAATCAAGAACCTTGCAACCAACGTGACAAAGAGGTTGTCAATCCCTTCACGGCCACTTGCAAAAGTGAGATCTGATAAAAATAATAAGGTAAATATTTTTGGTATTATTGTTGTATAGATTGGAAAGTAAAGATTGCAAAATAAACGGTGGCAGAAATCGGAAGTTGATAGGAAAATAATATGATGTAAAATAGACCCGGGGGCCATAGGTTTCACTAGTGGCTTCTCTCAAGATAGCACATATTACGGTGGGTGAACAAATTACTGTCGAGCAATTGATAGAAAAACGCATAATTATGAGAATATCTAGGCATGATCATGAACATAGGCATCACGTCCGTGACAAGTAGACCGAAACGATTCTGCATCTACTACTATTACTCCACACATCAACCGCTATCTAGCATGCATCTAGAGTATTAAGTTCATAAGAACAGAGTAACGCATTAGGCAAGATGACATGATGTAGAGGGATAAACTCAAGCAATATGATATAAACCCCATATTTTTATCCTCGATGGCAACAATACAATACGTGTCGTTTCCCTTTCTGTCACTGGGATCGAGCACCGCAAGATTGAACCCAAAGCTAAGCACTTCTCCCATTGCAAGAAATATCAATCTAATAGGCCAAACCAAACTGATAATTCGAAGAGACTTGCAAAGATATTAGATCATGCATAAAAGAATTCAGAGAAGAATCAAATATTGTTCATAGATAATCTTGATCATAAACCCACAATTCATCGGATCTCGACAAACACACCACAAAAAGAATTACATCGAATAGATCTCCAAGAAGATCGAGGAGAACTTTGTATTGAGATCCAAAGAGAGAGAAGAAGCCATCTAGCTAATAACTATGGACCCGAAGGTCTGTGGTAAACTACTCACACATCATCGGAGAGACTATGGTGTTGATGTAGAAGCCCTCCATGATCGAATCCCCCTCTGGCGGAGCGCCGGAAAAGGCCCCAAGATGGGATCTCACGAGTACAGAAGGTTGCGGCGGTGGAAAAGGTGTTTCGTGGCTCTCCCCGATGGTTTCAGGGTATAAGAGTACATATAGGCGAAAGAAGTAGGTCGGTGGAGCTGCGAGGGGCCCACGAGGGTGGGTCGCGCGCCCACCCCCTGGGGCGCGCCCTCCTGCCTCGTGGCTTCCTCGCTGCTTCCTTGACGTCCACTCCAAGTCTCCTGGATTGCGTTTGTTCCAAAAAAGATCCTCGCGAAGGTTTCATTCCGTTTGGATTCCGTTTGATATTCCTTTTCTGCAAAACACTGAAATAGGCAAAAAACAGCAATTTGCACTGGGCCTTCGGTTAATAGGTTAGTCCCAAAAATAATATAAAAAGGTATATTAAAGCCCATTAAACATCCAAAACAGATAATATAATAGCATGGAACAATAAAAAATTATAGATACGTTGGAGACGTATCACTGATCTAGGGTTACCCCTGGGGTTTTTCGAATATTTGGGAATTTACAGGGTGAAGAGGCGGTGCGGGAGGCTACCGAGGTGGGCACAACCCACCAGGGCACGCTTGGGCCCCCAGCGTGCCCAGGTGGGTTATGCCCCCCTCAGGGCACCCCTCCGGTACTTCTTTGGCCCACTGGTGGTCTTCTGGTCCAAAAAAATCTCCAAAAAGTTTCGCTGCATTTGGACTCCATTTGGTATTGATTTTCTGTGATGTAAAAATGAAGCAAAAAAACAGCAACTGGCACTGGGCACTATGACAATAGGTTAGTCGCATAAAATGATATAAAGTTGCTATAAAATGATTGTAAAACATCCAAGAATAATAATATAATAGCATGAATACTTCATAAATTATAGATACGTTGGAGACGTATCAAGTAGGGGGATAATCAGAGTACATATTGTAGCATAGCTCCAAGGGAACATCACCAATAGCAAGTGCATCTTCCTTTGTTCTAGCTAGACCAGCAGCCTCGTGTGTTAGACGTGGGCAGTGACGAACTTCTTCAAAACCGATTTGATCTCATTCAGGATAGGAAACCATGTTCACTATTTTGACATGGCATCGGACCCATGTCGTCGCTTTTTTCCGTCCCACCCTCACCAGTGGTTACCACGGTGCCCGCCTGATCACAATGTGTCTGAACATGGTCAATTGCAAGGTGATGAACTGAGCCACTGCATCACACACCTTCGATGGTTAGCTCGGTTGAGAAATGATGGTCATGGGATGTCGGTTTAGGACACTAAGGGTTAGCTGGTTCAAGAAACTGGGTAGCGGGACATAAAGCTAGAAGCGCCGCTACTTTAATCTCTCAAGAAACCCATGTGATTGCTCATCCCAATTTAGAAATCAGAAAGCCATGGCAAATCACACACATGTGTTTTTCTAGCACATCTGGTAACTAACAACAACTATGAAAAATGAAATCTTATAAGAAACAAAAAATGATTGCTTTGTTTGTAACGTCATAAATTGCTTTGCTCGTAGTTTTGTAAATCAAATTGCACATATGCAGATGGAATAACATTGGAACAATCAATAAAACTAACCCAACTAAGAAAAAGTATAGCGAAAGCATGCCTTTCAAGTGACATTTAGCATACAAATATCATGTTCAGAGGTGAAATTGAGGAACCTCAGTGGCTTAGATGCAATTAAAAGGCTATAATATCCTGGTAAATTACCTTGTGTGCAATTGAGCATGCATGCCTAGTTAAGAATGGGGCAAAGAGATATTGACATAACACAAATAATCAAGAATAATTCAAACAATGTCTACTTCTCTCGTAATGTAGATACCACTATTCTTGCAGCAGGCATACCATTTATGTCAAGTTGTCAACATCTACATTCTTATGCTTGGCCAAATATGTTTGGGATTTGGCACCAAACTTCATAAAAAATACGTTGAGCTGCGAATACAATACTTGAACAAGAGCTTCCAGGCTAAGAGCTTTCAGATTTCCATCAGTCAGGTCTACTGGAAGTTGTCTTCTAAGGTTCATACATAGCATAGGTGTTTCGATAGAAGATATGAACTTCAGTGTTATTATTTTCATGTGCAAAAAAATCTTTAAGTTATCTTGTGAGATGGTTAATTAAGAGTAACCTTAGTCCTGATGGTATCTGTGGGAGTACTTATTGATTGTAACAATCCAAGTAGCTAGTTGCATGCTAAAGTAAGACTACCAGAAATGCAGCACATAGCAAACCTTTTTTTCTCGATTGTGGTGCTCTCGAATAGCTAAGGCTGCTGAAAATACACAGTATGTGCAGCTACAAACACAAGACAGTAACATAAGTAATTTATTCTAATCACTCTTGGCTCGGGAAATAACGATTTTGACACAGCTTCACACTATTTCAGTGACACGGATTATGAACACAGGAAATATGGAAGCTTTTTTGTTTAGCAAATGCTCCTAATTTTCATTGCAATGGTGTCGAATGTTGATGCATGATGATCTTCTAGCCTATGGTCTTTTCTATGCCATCTGAGCTGAAAGAGGCATTATTTATGTGAAGTGTGGAGAAGAATCGGGTTCAGAGATGACGAAAAATGCAATTTTACTCTTCAATACTTACGGCTATAGAATATTCAACATAACATAATTAGTTTCATTTGATTTGGTTCTCCAAAAGTAATTTGCCCAACAATTTTCTAATTTTGAAGATTACGAACTTACAGGTTAAATGTTTCATCACAAACAAAATTTGTTCAGTTTGTATTAGTGCACGAATTACCCCTGTTTCGGTTTGGCACTTATGACTTGTTTGTAGCTTTTTGAGGCAATACTGACCTATCAGCAAACTTGAGAATATATTTCAAATTTACATCATACTGTACATAAATTCTACTATTTTCCCCTTGAGATAATCCATTATTATTTTAGTTGCTGAATCATTGAAGGTACATAAGCATGTTTAAACAAAGAACATCATAACGTGATTTAATACTGAGTTTGGCGAATGGCAGAATCATCCATGACCCATCCATATTACAGGTGCAAATTACCAATGCATATATGATGTTATGCTACTGAAGAATTATCATCCATGCTCATAAGGCAAGTGCAAATGTCCAATACTTGTATGCCACAACTGATGTATTTCAAAAAGTCTAATTGCACATTGCTGTGACCTGTGAGTCCAAACTAACTAAGGACTCGTCAATTCTGGGATTTAGAAAGTAGAAGCATGGGGCTAATATATCAAAAGGCTATGTTATTGTTTCAAAAGTTTCTAGCTGATGGGGCAATATTTTCTACATATAGTCAAGAATTGTTTGGAACAGGCTCATATAGTCAAGAATTCACAGGTGCGCGTCGGTCCTAAACAAACGGTTTTTTACCCCTTTCCGCGACGGCATTTGGAACCGTCGCCAAGTGAGTGTGGGCAATAGGGGGGTCCTTCCCACACGACCCAGAAACCGTTGGGGATATGCCCTCCTGGCACACACGCTCGGCAAAATGAGGTCGTGTGCGACCGGCGAGCACTCAAATACAGAAATACGTACAGTAGTGCTAAAAAATACAATTATATAGGCGAAATCATTTCTGGTCGTAAGTACATCCCACACGGTCAGTCACCACTAAACGTTCCGTTCGTATATACATCCCACACAGTCACTACAAGGAAAACGTTTGCGCAAGGTGGCGTAATGCAAACAGTTTTGAAGAGAATGTCGTGTGTGATTGTTCATTGATCCAATGCTACCTCTTGAGAACTGCATTGGTTTTCCCTTGAAGAGGAAAGGGTGATGCAGTAAAGCAGCGTACATATTTCCCTCAGTTTTTGAGAACCAAGGTATCAATCCAGTAGGTGGCCACGCACGAGTCCCTCGCACCTACACAAACAAATAAATCCTCGCAACCAACGCGATAAGGGGTTGTCAATCCCTACACGGTCACTTACGAGAGTGAGATCTGATAGATATGATAGGATAATATTTTTGGTATTTTTGTGATAAAGATGCAAAGTAAAATAAAAGGCAATGAAAATAGCTAAGTGTTGGAAGATTAATATGATGGAAAATAGACCCGGGGTCCATAGGTTTCACTAGTGGCTTCTCTCATGAGCATAAGTATTACGGTGGGTGAACAAATTACTGTTGAGCAATTGACAAAATTGAGCATAGTTATGAGAATATCTAGGTATGATCATGTATATAGGCATCACGTCCAAGACAAGTAGACCGAGTCCTACCTGCATCTACTACTATTACTCCACACATCGACCGCTATCCAGCATGCATCTAGAGTATTAAGTTCATAAGAACAGAGTAACGCTTTAAGCAAGATGACATGATGTAGAGGGATAAACTCATGCAATATGATATAAACCCCATCTTGTTATCCTCGATGGCAACAATACTATACGTGCCTTGTTGCCCCTGCTATCACTCGGAAAGGACACCGCAAGATTGAACCCAAAGCTAAGCACTTCTCCCATTGCAAGAAAGATCAATCTAGTAGGCCAAACCAAACTGATAATTCGAAGAGACTTGCAAAGATAACCAATCATACATACAAAAATTCAGAGAAGATTCAAATATTGTTCATAGATAAACTTGATCATAAACCCACAATTCATCGGTCTCAACAAACACACCGCAAAAGAAGATTACATCGAATAGATCTCCACGAGAATCGTGGAGAACTTTGTATTGAGAACCAAAGAGAGAGAAGAAGCCATCTAGCTAATAACTATGGACCCGAAGGTCTGAGGTAAACTACTGACACATCATCGGAGAGGCTATGGTGTTGATGTAGAAGCCCTCCGTGATCAATGCCCCCTCCAGCGGAGCTCCGGAAAAGGCCCCAAGATGGGATCTCACGAGTACAGAAGGTTGCGGCGGTGGAATTAGGTTTTTGGCTCCGTATCTGGTAGTTTGGGGGTACGTAGGTATATATAGGAGGAAGAAGTACGTC
>NC_057808.1:222104260-222105708 GCF_018294505.1 Triticum aestivum
CCCTGAAAATCGACTGACCCAAAAGTCGATTCAGTCGATTGAAGTGTAGCTAAATCGGAGCAGCATCGCAAGCAAGAGCAAGAGCAAGAGCAGCAGCGCGAGCAAGAGCAAGAGCAAGAGCAGACCAGGCAGGGGACCGAGAGCAAGAGCAGAGCAGCAGCGCGAGCGAGAGCTAAAGCAGCAGCAGCTCCTACTGATGTGGACGTCGCCGCCGAGGGAGCGACGCCCTGGAGGAAGTGGACGGCGACGCCACCGTGGATGGAGACGCGCCGTGTCGGCTCGGGACCAAGCACCGGCAGCACCATGAGATCGAATCAAGAAGAAAATGCGGCGCTTAGTGTACAACCTCTTTGGTCGTGCTGATTAGGCGGCAGCTTCATCCGAGGAAACGGTGATGATGACGCTCTTCCGGTGGTGCAGGTGAAGACGGCGGTGTGGGAATGGAGGTGGCGCGAAAGACGAGGGGAACGTCGGGGCAGCTCCTTGGAGGTGGAGGACGGGGTGGCTGAACCGGCGGGACGACCAGATCGATGACGGATCCTCATCCGGTGCGGTGGATGAGGGACGTCGAGGTGTTGCTGTGGACGACGTCGTCGGGGAAGAGGCTCCGGCTGGGTGGCGGACGGAGGAGAGTGTGGGGTTTCGCGGGTTTTCCCGGCCTCGGTGTACGAATGGGTGGGCGGATGGGATGGGAGTGGGGAACCATGGCTTAGGGACGCGCTTGTCTAAAATGTGGGGTAAGTTACGAAAGTACCCCCACTGATTTGAGGCGGTTCTTTCGATTCAGGGGTATCAAGAGCATTTCGCGTGTCGGGATTTCACACGAGGTGGGAGTTTTCGCGCGCGTTGTAATTTTGGAATAGCAAGGCGCGGGTTGAGATGGAGGGTGTTGTCGGAGCACAACGAGACAAAGATATATGTTAAATATTTCGGGCTAACAAGGCGCGGGTTGAAATTTCCGGACAAGCCTAACGTGTACTGTACCAAATCAATTCGCACTACAAATGTCATTCAAAACTTTGAATTCATGTTATGTTCAATTAAAATATTGGGTCTTTTACATCTGTGTCCCTAACTCGAACCCACTACTCAGATTTGCCCCTAATTTTAAAGCCTCCTCAAATTTGCCCTTCTGCCGTTAAGCGACCTTATAGAAATGCCCTTCCACTCCGTTTTCGTCCGGTCAAAGGCCTTTGACCGTCAATGGGACGTTTTTTGGACATTTCTACCCCTCCCTCCATGTGTCACTTATGTGTGGGACCCACTCAAACAAAAAGAAAAGGCTCTCTCTCTCCTCTCTCTGCCTATCTCACCTACATGTGGGACTAAAATGAAATCTCTCTCTCTCTCTTAATCCTTACATGTAGGACACACCCTAAAAAAATCTTCCCTGTCTCTCTCTCTCAACTCCGGCGGGGGCGGACGCAACTCGCAGCAGCCTCGCCGAG
>NC_057808.1:223231336-223240666 GCF_018294505.1 Triticum aestivum
ACCGCTTCGCGCGTGTACTGAGTGGCTGACTAGCGGGCCCCGTTAGTCAGGTGGGGGAAGAGGGAGAGAGAAACAGAGAGGGCCGCGGCTTCGCCGGAGCTCTCGCCGGCGACGAGGGCTCCTTGGCCCAAACGAGAGGGAGGGATTGAGAGAGGGGACGATGGCGCACCTGCCCGTACCCGTAGCGTGGCTAGGGTGGTCGGACGGCGTCGGAAGCTAGCTCGCAAGCGGAGGCAGAACATGGAGGTCGCCGGAGTTGAGGAAGACGGCGAGCAGAGGTCACTCCAGAGGCTCCAAGTGGGCGAGATGGCCTCACCGGAGAGAGGCGGAGGCCTTGGAGGGGTCGCCCAGGCCTGGGAGGGGCTGGAGCTACCGCGGCGACCAGAGGGGATCGCCGGCGAGCTCGAGCTCGGGGACGGAGGCCCGAGGCCTGCCCGGCCGGGCTACGGCTTCCTACTTGATCGTGGGGTGTGTGTGAGTGCTGGATGGTGCTCAAGGAGGCTGGGGGTGGCTCTATTTATAGGCGAGCGGCGGGGGTGCTTCGGGCTCCGCCGGTGGACACCTGTCCACGGCACCTGGCGACGAGCAGCGTCAGCGAGAGGGGGAGAAGGCGACGGAGGTCACGCGGCCACTGTGGGCGAGCGGAGACGAGCACATGATCAAGGGGATGGCGATGAGCACAGTGCGCTCCGCACTGTTGGGCTGGCCGGACCTTGCCCGTGCTCGCTGCGGCGAGCTCCGGCGTCGGCGAGTGCCAGGGAGGAGTTAAGGACGTCGAGACAATGATGGTGGCAGGGTTTGGCATGGTTGGGCAGGCGGGGGAAGCGAGCACGCTCGAACAGAGCACTCGGCGTCACCCAGAGCGCGTCGACACACATGCCTGGCATCGTGGACACGCGTGGTCACCGCGCGAACTCTCTCCTCAGGCCAACCTTCGTCCAAAAATCATGTCTGGCATGTTGTTCGTGGTAGTTTTGAAGTTTCCACGGTTTGGTTTGGATCCAGGTGCAGCAGAGAAGATTTTACAAGCCAGGTAAGTTTCTGGTCAGTAACTTTGTGATGTTACTATGGTCAAATGGCTGGGAGTTTGGGGCTGTGCTTTGGAGGCTAGTTATAAGTTACTAATGTAAAGATGCACAAGAAAGTTCAGGTCAAATGGAGCAAGTAAAATCGTAGTTGCTGTAGAAACCACCATTTCTGTCTAGAACAGAAAAGATTTTCTGTAGCAAAAATATTCCAAAAAGTTATGAGATATTTTTGCTCAGGGAGGCGCCCTAGGGTCCCTAGAATATTTGTGAATTATCTTAGAATTTTTTGAGCCATAAAAATTAGGGTTGCCTTGAAGCAAACAGATCTGGCTTAGGGGTTTTGAGAGAAAATGAATATTTTTCATTTAAGAAAAATATTCCAAAGGTTATTTTGTGGTGGATCAGAAGTGAAGTGATGGTTTGGGAGAGAAGTGAACACTTGGGTGAAAGCCAAGGATGCCCAAGTGTTTAAGTCCAAATGAAAAGATTCAGAAACTCCAAGTTTAAAAAACTTTCAAATGAAATTTCAAGCAAATGAGAAAAAGGGCAAAAACCAGGCTGTCACAAACCTCCCCCACTTAGAATGAATCTCGTCCTCGAGATTCGGTTGCTTGGGAAAACCACTCTGGATACTGACTCTTAATGAACTCTTCCTGCTCCCAAGTTGTTTCTGACTCGGTGTGATGCTCCCACTGAACTTTGAAATTTTTTCTGACTTTGCTGCGAGTGACCCTTTCCACTTGATCCAAAATTTTGGACGATCTTTCTTCACAAGTTAAATCCTTTGCCAATTCTATCTCGGCCATTGCAGTCCTTTTCTCAGGCGGGGATATGCATCGTCTCAATTGCGAAACATGGAACACATTGTGTATTTCTGACAACTCCGGGGGTAGTTCCAGTTGGTATGCAACCGTACCCACTTGATACATAATTGAGAATGGACCAATGAATCTGGGTGCCAGCTCTCCACGAGTCTGAAATCGCTTAACTCTTTTCATAGGAGTGACTCGGAGGTACACATGTTCTCCGGGTTCAAAACTGACCTGCCGGTGCTTTGCATCATAATAACTCTTCTGACGGGATTTGGCAAATTGCAGTCGGTCTCTGATTTCCCTGACTTGTTTCTCGGCTTCCATCATGAGATCGGTTCCGAAGATATGGCTATCTCCAGCTTGAGACCAATTTAGAGGAGTGCGGCACTTACGACCATATAGAGCTTCATAGGGTGACATCTTTAGACTGGTCTGGAAACTGTTGTTATACGAGAACTCGGCGTATGGCAAGCAATCTTCCCAGTTCGCCCCGTTGGCTAGCACATAGGCTCGCAACATATCTTCGAGTATTTGATTTACTCGCTCTGTCTGACCGTCCGTCTGGGGGTGATAAGTAGTACTATATTTTAGTGCTGTCCCCAAGGCTTGATGGAGGCGGGACCAGAAAGCGGAGGTAAACAAAGAACCTCGGTCGGAAGTGATAGTCCGGGGTACCCCATGCAGACTGACGATTCTGGATACATACAGGTGCGCTAGTTCATTTGCTCTGTATCTGGTGCTGACCGGGATGAAATGAGCAACCTTGGTTAGGGTGTCCACTATAACCCAGATTGCGTCTTTGCCTCGCTGAGTCCTAGGCAATCCGGTGATGAAGTCCATGCAAACATCATCCCATTTCCATTGTGAAACTGGCAGTGGTTGGAGAAGTCCGGCTGGCTTCTGATGCTCTGCTTTCACCTTGTTGCATAGGTCGCAACAGGCTACAAAATAAGCAATGTCTTTCTTCATCCCATTCCACCAGAATATTTGTTTAAGGTCTTCATACATTTTCGTACTTCCCGAATGAATGGAATACGAGGATTCGTGTTCTTCTGACAAGATTTTCCTCTTTAAGTCCGGTTGATTTGGTACACAAATTCGTTCACGGAATCGGAGGGTACCGAAGTTGTCCTTGAAGAAATCTGGGGGCTGCCTTGCATGTTTTTGTAGCTTGGCGTCATCTGGCTGGGCCTTGCGGATTTCCATCTCAAGTGTGGGGGTAACTTCCAAAATATTAGTGAGGCCAGCATCCATGATGACCATGTTGAGCTGAGCGATCTCCTCCTGAAGTTCGGTAGGCAATGATTTTAACATGACATTTAAGCTGACGGGCTTTCGACTGAGCGCATCGGCAACGACGTTGGCCTTGCCTGGATGGTAATTTATTCCAAGGTCATAATCCTTGACCAACTCTAACCATCTTCGCTGACGGAGATTTAAATCTGGCCGAGTGAAGATGTACTTGAGGCTTTTGTGGTTGGTAAAAATTTGGCACCTTTTTCCAATGAGATAGTGTCTCCAAATTTTTAATGCATGAACCACTGCAGCCAATTCCAAATCATGAGTAGGATAATTTCCCTCATGTGGTCGTAGTTGTCGTGATGCATAGGCTACTACCTTGCCGTCTTGCATCAATACACAACCAATACCTTGTCTGGAGGCATCGCAGTACACGTCGAAGCTGCGATAAATGTCTGGAAGAGTCAATACGGGTGCGGTTGTCAGACGCGTCTTTAGCTCATAAAAACTCTTCTCACAGTCCTTGGTCCACTCAAACTTTGTATCCTTTTTTAGCAGTTCCGTCATAGGTTTAGCAATTTTGGAAAACCCTTCAATGAAACGACGATAGTATCCAGCTAATCCAAGGAAACTCCGGATCTGTGTTACAGTCGTGGGCGGTACCCAATCGAGCACATCCTTTACTTTGCTCGGGTCCACGGCTATGCCTTCGGCGGATAATACATGCCCGAGAAACCCAACTTTCTTGAGCCAAAATTCACACTTACTGAACTTGGCGTATAGCTGATGGTTGCGGAGCCATTGTAGCACTGCCCGGAGGTGATCCTTATGCTCTTCTTCACTCTTGGAGTAAATGAGGATGTCGTCGATAAAGACTACCACAAATTTGTCCAGGAAGTCCATGAACACCTTGTTCATCATATGCATGAAGAAGGAAGGGGCATTGGTGAGACCAAAGGACATCACAGTATATTCATAAAGACCGTATCGTGTAGTGAATGCGGTCTTAGGAATATCTTCCCTTTTAGTCTTGAGCTGATGATACCCGGTCCGTAAATCAATTTTTGAGAATACTTTAGCCCCACTGAGCTGATCGAACAGATCATCAATCCTTGGCAGTGGGTATTTATTTTTGATGGTGACCTCATTCAGCTGGTGATAATCTATGCACATACGGAGACTGCCATCCTTTTTACCCACGAAGATTGCAGGTGACCCCCACGGTGAAGAGCTGGGACGAATATAACCTTTCCGGAGTAATTCGTCAAGCTGTTTCTTTAGTTCCACTAATTCTGATGAGGGCATCCGGAACACTTCTTGTATAATGGTGCGGTTCCGGGCACAAGATCTATGGCAAATTCCAGTTCCCGATCTGGTGGCATGCCTGGCAGTTCTTCTGGAAACACATCAGGGTACTCACTGACCACAGGAATAAATTCCAATTCAACCACAGTAGTGCACACTAGTTTTGGCTTGGGTATATGTTTGCGAGCATAGAATTTGGTGAGCTGCCCATTTAGACCCGTTAAATTGACTTCTCGGGTTGCACAGTTTATACAAACTTGATATTTGGTCAGCCAATTCATTCCCAATATAATATCCAACTGTTCAGACTCAATGATTATCAGAGATGTTGGAAAGTGGACCCCGTTGATATTGATCTCCAGATCACGGCAGACTAGATTGCTCTTGATTATAGATCCCGGGGTTTGTACCAGCATATTTTTGCCCAAAATTGTGCAAGGAAAATTATTTTGGGCGGCAAAACTCCGAGAAATAAAAGAATGGGAAGCCCCAGAGTCAAATAAAATTACTGCAGGTATGTCATTAACAGAAAACACACCAATGACGACTTCTGGCTTCTCTTGGGATTCATCGGCGGAGATATGATTCACGTGCCCAGTGAAGTTTTGCTGGGTTGGCCCTGACTCCATAAAGTTGACTTGTGGCCTGCTCAGCGCATTCACTTTGTAGTTCTTGGGCACTGTTTGGCATAATGTCCGGGCTGCCCGCAAGTGAAACAAGAATTATTGCACTGCCACTCCTCATGCATTGGATTGGCCACAACATTCTTGATTTGAGTGGTGGTCTTGTTAACATTATGCTGCCAATTTGGCCGGTATTCCACCTGAGTCTGCTGCCAGGTACGAGCCTTTTGCATAGGTTGCCCATCCTTCTTTGGCTCAAACTTGCGCTTGTTGTCGTTAACAGGCCGATTATCTGATATAAGCTTGTGTTCCCGTTCAGCAATGAATGCCTTGTCTACCAGAGTTTGGAAATCCGTGAAATCAAACATACTGAGAGCACACCAAAGTTGCGGATTTAAACCTCCAAGAAATCTGTCCATCTTCCTTTCTTTGGTGGCTACGTCATACAAAAAGTAACGGGCCAGATGATTGAATTTTTGCAGATACTCAGCCACAGATTGATTTCCTTGGACAAGCGCGAGAAATTCACGCTGCTTGGCCTTCATAACTCCAGTAGGGATGTGATATTTGCGGAATTATCCTTGAATTTTTCCCAGGTGACTTCCTCATCAATCGGCCACATGGCTTTTGTATTTTCCCACCATATGGCAGCCGCGCCTTCAAGGTAATGGGTTGCAAATGGGACTTTATCATTTCCTTCAGTACGGGCGATCTCAAGCTTTTTCTCCATGGTGCGCAACCAATCGTTTGCATCCAATGGGTCAACAACCTGACTGAAATTGGGTGGATTGGTCCTCTGAAAATCTGACAGCTTTGAGTGATAACCATTCTGATTTCCATTTTGTCCAACTATAGCTTGCACACTTCTCAATATTTCAATCAGATCATTGTTCCTTTTTTCTTCAAACATACGCAAAAATTGCTCGGTGGAGGGTGGATCAGGCGGAGGAGGTGGTGGCTGAACGTACGGCTCGGGAGAATATCCTGCCTGTCGTGCGGAACGACGAACAGGAGTTCCCTCACGAACATTGCTACTGCCACCTCCCCGCGTCATCCTATTGAGTATTTTTCCCAAGGCAACGAAATCGAGATGAGAGACATCCAAGAATAAAATTGGGGAAAAGCCAGCAACAATTCTCGAAAAAGAGAAAAGAGCGAAGAGAATACGGCGATTAAAGTCCCATCATAATTATACATAGACTCATACATGAAAATTTAACAACCTGACTGGTTCCACTACTCTCATACATGAAGCATCATGACTCGTACAACTACATCCGTACACCATCTAGACGACTGCGAATACTCAAAGACACTACTGCTCTGCTGGTGCTGCGGTGTCCTCCCCTGAAGCGGTCTCAGATCCTGAACTGATGTAGTTAACGGAAACCTCCGGGTTAAAGGTAACACGACGACGCTGCCTCGAGGGATCTCCCTCAGGGGCAGGGGTAGGATGAAGCATCGGGGCTGTAGGGGTAGCAAGAAGTGAGACCCACTCGGCAGGAGTACTGAGAGGGTTCACGGCCGGAACGCCTGTGCTACTCGGGGGAGTAACCGGCGAAATAGGGGAGCTAGAGCTAACTGGGACATAAGGGGTAAATCCCAGTGAGGATGGAGTAGTGGTGGATCTAGTAGTGACCAAGGTAGCGGCTAAAGCAGTACGGGCACGAGTCAGCTCTCGAGCCAGCTCGTGGATCATCAGATAGCTAGCAGTGATATAGCGAGCAAGATGGCTAGCAACACTACCACACTCTGGGTTAACGAGAGGAAAACAGACACGACCGTTGTCGTGCAGAGATGGGTAGTAATAGAATCCTGGGTGATGTTGCATTTCAACCTCGGTATAACGAAGCTCGACAAGGACCTCAAATGCGGCAAACTGGACAGCCTGAGAAGCGGTGGAGGCGTAACCGCTCCGAGAAGTGCGAGTGTAAGAGCCGGAATCGGAACTGGTGCGCAGAGTAACCACTGCGTGATACTCATACACCGAGTCTGCTAGACGCTCCTGGTACACACGGTAGACTGGTTCGTCTCCGTGAGGGTACAGCCGACGCCACACGTTGCAGAGAAGGTGCGGTGACGTGTATGGCATCAACCGCAACTGGCACGGACACGGCATCGGAGCCATCTACACTCACAACCATTAACAGGTTAGCATAAAAATAATAATCAAATGACTACAATGCAACAACCAGCTATAACTGCTACCGACACTCACATTTACTCGTGTCTAGCGTCCAGTTAACACGTCGTAGTCTAGCGTGGCCTACAGTCAGCACGGCTTTGATACCAACCGTTGTGGCACCCCGGCTCAGAGCGACCGGTTTACCCTGCATTGCCAGCCCAGAGATCATGTCTTCTGGCAACACACAACATATTGGTACAGAAAACAACCGCTTTATTGATGCTAGCGGAACAGAGTTCATATTACAACAGTGGTCGAGGCCAAGCGGCACACTCGGTGCGGCGGAACAATATGTACATTATTTAGTGAACATAAAGGGGCCTCGACTCGAACAACTACATGGCAGCGGAATAACGTCGTAGCGGAAGCTCCATATCACAGGGACACTGATGTGGACACGATCTAGACTCGAACAGCGCTCCTTTCCAACGAGACTTTCCTGAAATCTGGCATGACACGCCAGGTCAGTACATTGAATGTACTTGCAAGCTCACAACAAGCATAATCATAATGACAAACAATACCATGATATTTAACCAATTATTAATAATGCAACATTATATGTCAACATGCTGTGATCAAGCCCGAACGTCCCTCAGGACAGCTTACCAATTGTGATCATCTCTGGACCACATACACACCACCATAGTGGTCTTTCTCAAGAACAACTCGTGATTCTTACCGCGATCACAACCACGACCATCATTTGGTCCCAAATACCTCGATGGCCTTTCTGCCATCCATTGACAATGCAAAGTTCATAGCTTAGTGTGCAATTTTTATTAAACATTGACTCATGGTGGGACCTAGTACGAGGTGTCTGTGACCGTGGACTCGGCTATCGATAGATTATACACTCTCCAGAGGTAGCACACTATACCCACACCACGGAACCCATGGCCTCGCATTCCCATTCGGGTGGACCAACGGCATTCCGACAAAACCCCTCCATTGCCACAGCACTCTCCCGGCCACTCCGACCCAAATCCCCAACGGGCTGGTCCTGGGTGGCCCCGTGTCTACCAAAGACACCCCGACCACCGTCGTGGTCAAAACACTCCCACTCGGGGACTCGGTACCATAATCTCATCAACGAGCACACAAGATTATGTGTGCTTACCGGGCCAGGGCAAACACGACATAATCTTCCCTAGATGGAGGCACCGACCAGAGGCCGTGTCAATGGACTGAATCAAGGCCTTCCCACAAGGCAAATGTGGTTGCACTGGAAAGAAACTCAATTCAGCGGCACGATGACCCAGTCAACGGTACATTCAAGTTGAGTTATATTCAGGATTAACTTTTAACTAAAAATGACCGGTGTCATAGCATGCCATGAAATGCAAAAAAACACATGCATCACATATTGATAAAAATGACCGACGTCATCCATATGCACACCAAGCATAAACGTCAACAACTCATATTACTCTACTTGCTCAAAATGACTCACAACTTAACCAAAATATTTTAAAACAAGTTTTATTAATTTCCTACGCAAGAAAGTAACTCCGATAAATTTTTCATATGCTTGACCAAAAGATATCATTATCAACAACTCTTAATTTCTTTATCACTAAGTTGGGTTCAAACATTCTGTAAGACAAGTAATATGATTAAACAAGTATTTGACAGAATATTTTCTAACAAATTTTTATCAATTTAAGAATGCAAACACAAAGCTTTAAATAATTACTCACATGCATAACAAAATTATTTCTAACATCACCTGAAATAAATTTTAACTTGCTTTACCCACTCAAACTAGTTTCAACTATTCTGTAAATCAAGCATAACAACTGACCAATACTTAACAAAATACAAATAATTCAATAATTATTTAAATGCATGGGTTAATCATTTCATTTAAGTGAGGAAATCACAAATATTGAAATGGCATCATAAAAATGTTGCTGTGGCTTGCCTTAGTGCAGATGAGGTTCACAAGCCTCCTGGTGATCCTCGAGAGAAGCCTCACCTTCTGAAAATAATTTTAAACACAAAAAGAGAATATCAAGAACACTTCTGAAATTCACCAGAAATTCTAAACAGCTCAGAAAAATTTCATCTTTGGTGAGCTATTAGATTTCCTTTCAAGGAACACAGTGCAAAAAGATTCATCTCATTTGGACTTATGG
>NC_057808.1:223240856-223242659 GCF_018294505.1 Triticum aestivum
AATAAAAAGAAACAGCTGGGGGGGGGGGGTGACGTCGAAGGCGTAAAGCCCAGGGGCGCCACCACTCGTACCGCTTCGCGCATGTACAGAGTGGTTGACTAGCTGGCCCCGTTAGTCAGGTGGGGGAAGAGGGAGAGAGAAACAGAGAGGGCCGCGGCTTCGCCGGAGCTCTCGCCGGCGACGAGGGCTCCTTGGCCCAAACGAGAGGGAGGGATTGAGAGAAGGGACGATGGCGCACCTGCCCGTACCCATAGCGTGGCTAGGGGTGGTCGGACGGCGTCGGAAACTAGCTCGCAAGCGGAGGCAGAACATGGAGGTCACCGGAGTTGAGGAAGACGGCGAGCAGAGGTCACTCCAGAGGCTCCAAGTGGGCGAGATGGCCTCACCGGAGAGAGGCGGAGGCCTTGGAGGGGTCGCCCAGGCCTGGGAGGGCCTGGAGCTACCGCGGCGACCAGAGGGGATCGCTGGCGAGCTCGAGCTTGGGGACGGCGGCCCGAGGCCTGCCCGGCTGGGCTACGGCTTCCTACTCGATCGTGGGGTGTGTGTGAGTGCTGGATGGTGCTCGAGGAGGCTGGGGGTGGCTCTATTTATAGGCGAGCAGCGGGGGTGCTTCGGGCTCCGCCGGTGGACACCTGTCCACGGCGCCTGGCGACGAGCGGCGTCAGTGAGAGGGGGGGAAGGCGACGGAGGTCACGCGGCCACTGTGGGCGAGCGGAGACGAGCACAGGATCAAGGGGATGGCGACGAGCACAGTGCGCTCCGCACTGTTGGGCTGGCCGGACCTTGCCCGTGCTCGCTGCGGCGAGCTCCGGTGTCGGCGAGTGCCAGGGAGGAGTTAAGGACGTCGAGATGATGATGGTGGCGGGGTTTGGCATGGTTGGGCAGGCGGGGGAAGCGAGCACGCTCGAACAGAGCACTCGGCGTCACCCAGAGCGCGTCGACACGCATGCCTGGCATCGTGGACACGCGTGGTCACCGCGCGAACTCTCTCCTCAGGCCAGCCTTCGTCTAAAAATCATGTCTGGCATGTTGTTCATGGTAGTTTTGAAGTTTACCACGGTTTGGTTTGGATCCAGGTGCAGTAGAGAAGATTTTACAAGCTAGGTAAGTTTCTGGTCAGTAACTTTGTGATGATACTGTGGTCAAATGGCTGGGAGTTTGGGGCTGTGTTTTGGAGGCTAGTTATAAGTTACTAAGGTAAAGATGCACAAGAAAGTTCAGGTCAAATGGAGCAAGTAAAATGGTAGTTGTTGTAGAAACCACCATTTCTGTCCAGAACAGAAAAGATTTTCTGTACCAAAAATATTCCAAAAAGTGATGAGATATTTTT
Source organism: Triticum aestivum (assembly GCF_018294505.1). NCBI lineage: Eukaryota > Viridiplantae > Streptophyta > Magnoliopsida > Poales > Poaceae > Triticum > Triticum aestivum. The sequence goes on from NC_057808.1 coordinate 223,242,187, forward strand.
GCTCAGGGAGGTGCCCTAGGGTCCCTAGAATATTTGTGAATTATCTTCGAATTTTCTGAGCCATAAAAATTAGGGTTGCCTTGAAGCAAACAGATCTGGCTTAGGGTTTTTGAGAGAAAATGAATATTTTTCATTTAAGAAAAATATTCCAAAGGTTATTTTGTGGTGGATCAGAAGTGAAGTGATGGTTTGGGAGAGAAGTGAACACTTGGGTGAAAGCCAAGGATGCCCAAGTGTTTAAGTCCAAATGAAAAGATTCAGAAACTCCAAGTTTCAAAAACTTTCAAATGAAATTTCAAGCAAATAAGAAAAGGGCAAAAACCAGGCTATCACAATATTCCACACTAGTTAAATGACAGTAGACTAAATTTCAAAATTGGGTCAGTCGATTTTTGAGAGCTCGTCGGAGTTTGCCGGTGCGAAGGAAGGGGCTCGGGTGGGGATGATGGTTGTGGGGGGCAGTGGTGGGGCCT